>NC_068363.1:65116029-65158529 GCF_020536995.1 Dreissena polymorpha
TCAATAGCCCAATTTTTCAACGCCAAGGGCAACGACTATTCTTTTTCTACAACGTTTTACAACGGGTCTATGCAGTTCGTCTGCGAGCTGATCAGTGCATTTTAGTTCTTTAGCCACGACTCTGTTTTTCCCCTATATAACCTAACCCAAACTTGCCTTGGTAGATATTATTGGCTTTATTATACTACGCTCAATTCTTTCACGGATCGTTGGGTCTTTAATAGCATCCATTTGTTCAAGCATAATTTTATCAGCTGCGTTCTACTTTCTGTATCTGGAAAGTGTTGGTAAGCTAAATCATGATGGTAGGCAGCATTATCAACTTGATCAACTGGTTTACTCCAGTCTTGATAAGCATCAGTTGAAGTTAATTCTTCGTTTAAATTAGTTCCAGGTCCTGCAAAGTTCATTCCTGGAATATGCATTTCACCGGGAAATTTAGCCCACCGAAGCTTTTCTTTACTAGTTACCGAATTTAACGACGAAACCAAGTCTCCTCCAGTTTTAGTATGCATTTTTACAAACTGTGTTTTAACACAACCGAAAAAGACGCACTTTCCGCGAAGCATTGGTTTATTGTTTTTACCTACAACCTTTTGCACATCAACTGTTTCAGTTTTGCTTTTGCACTTTACGCAATACATTCAAATGAAAAAAATAATTTATATTTAAAATGGAAGTTACAGATCTTTCCTGAATGATGATATTTCAAAAAGATGCAACAGTAGACTTTAACCGAGATCAATACGAGGTCTTATAATTGGTAAAAGCGGATGCGGAAAAACTATACTATTGTTAAACATTTTACTACGACCAGGATGGTTAGACTACAACAACTTGAGAGTTTTTCGCAAGTCGCTATTTCAGGCGGAGTACAGAATTATTAAGAAAGCGTTTGAATAAAAGCTACCTAAACAAGAGATTCTAAAATTGTTTGCCGAACAAGACTTAAGAATAGAGAATGACGTTTCACCAGCTCTTTTAGTTGAAGAAATGGCTAAATGTTTAGATAGGCCAGCTGATATTGAATGTGATTTTTTTGAAATGTCTGATGATGTACCTGATCCTAGAGACTTGAGTAGCTCTAAAAAGAATTTAATGATTTTTGATGACCTTCAGTTGGAAAAACAAAACAAATGTGTAACTTATTACATAAGAGGACGCCTCAGCAATGTAGACTGCTTTTATCTCGCACAAAACTACTTAAAACTTCCAAGACAAACAATACGTGAAAATGCAAACTTTATGTGTTTGTTCCCACAGGACATGAAAAATATTAATCACATCTACAACGATCACGTTTCAACTAATATGTCAAAAGAAGAATTTAGAAATTATTGTAAAGTAGCCTGGGACCGTCCTCATGGATTTGCTGTTATAGATCTAACTTGTTAAAAAATAATGGTAAGTAAAGATCAGGATTTGACCACTTTTACATACCTCACTAATTGAAAAAAAAACTTTTTTCTAAATAAAATGAAAACAAGAGTGCTTGAGGACATGTTATCAGAATTAAAACAAATTAGGATTAATACAAGTCCGAAGAATTCTTTTCACATTATATTGAAAGGTAATGGCTCTCGAATTTGTACTTCTTTATGTCCAACAATTCAACTAGATATAGACAAACATTACGAAATGGCCTTAGTAAATTTGGAGACCTACTATTCATTTTCAAATATAGACTCTTTAAATAATAATTTTCGCTATTGTCCTGACGGAGAAAAATGGTTTGCTATAAATATTCCCGAAGGTTCATACGAAGTTGATGATATTAACGATTACGTCCAACGAATAATGAGGGAAAATGGGCATAACAACTCTGTCTCGGACGAGTACGCTATATCGCTATAGTCAAACGACAGCACACTTTAAACAGTACTTAATATAGCACAAAATTATAAAATAGACCGGACACCTGCAAACTCTATCAGAACGGTATTGGGGTTTAATGCAGAAGTATACGCATCAGGATATCACGAGTTAGAAAATATTGTAAATATATTAAGTGTTAGTAGCTTGAGAGTAACTTGTGGTATAATCAACTCATCATATGTTAACAATTCGACTGACAACGTTATATGTAGTTTTTTTTCATCAATCGGACCCGGGTATAAAATTATGGAAACACAAGTTAATTTGGTTTATTTACCTGTTAACTTAACGACAATTTCGTCAATAGAGACAAAACTCACTGATCAAAACGGGAAACGTGTAAATTTGCGTGGTGAAGATCTTTCGATAAGATTTCATATAAGAGAAAAGTAAAAGTTAATAAAGTCCTATATAAAATGAGTCGTTACGAGAATGTTAAAGTAAATATTAGCGAAGGTCAGAGGGAAAAAATTAAAAAAGCTAGTAACGTTAACAAACAATGGGCTTATGCATTGGTTTTCCCATATTACGTATAAGCTATCCGATCGACAAGTAGAATCGTTGAATCATCCTGGACAAGCTAAGACCATGATTGGAATGCTCAAGTATCCGGATGGGTTTTCAAAAGCGCATGGACTCAATCAGCTTTGGACTTAAGATTATGCGGCAACAGCTGTTATTGCAGACAACACAGACTTTGCTATCAGACAGGCATACCTTATTAAGACGCCTAACCCCAAGGGAACATTCTCGTTCGTTGTTCCGCTGAAACACATTTTCGGCTTTTGCGATGACTATGAAAAGATTGTGTATGGATTTAAACATACACTCGCACTTGTACGAAAAACTGAAAACGATGCCATCTTTAGACACAATGACGAAGATGAGGGTAAAGTAAGCCTTGATAAAATGTCATGGTTTATGCCTTATATTTTAACTGCAGATATGGAAAAAATTCAGCTGTACAAATCCATTCAGGCAAAGGTTACAGTACCCGTCGCTTTCAGTTCTAGACATTGTGAAAGTATTACAGAGCCACATTCTACGTCATTCAACTGGAGACTAAGTGTAAGAATACCAACCGAAAAACCGCGATACATTTTGGTAGGATTCCAAACAGATCGCAAAAATAATCAAACAAAAAATACATCGATATTCGATCATTGCAATCTAAATAGCATATAAGTGACTGTTGACAATCAGCGATACCCTGAGGCTGATTACAACTTATCTTTTCCAAACCAAAAGTTCTCACGAGCTTTCTATGAAGCGGCAAGATTTAGCGAAAAGTTTTATGGAATGGATCCGCTGATAACACAAAGTTACATTACTCCGGCGGATTTCAAAGACCTGTTTCCAATTATGGTGTTTGATGTCAGCAAACAAAGTGAGCGGTTAAAATATGCATCGGTAGAGATGCAAATCCAAGCGACATTCCACCAGAATGTGCCAGCGGGAACAGAAACGTACGCAGTTGTTATTTCCGACCAAATGATAAAATTTATCTCTGACGGATCTAAAATGTTTATAGTGATGAAATACAAAAATTGAATTGAGTTTAGTAATTTATTTACCATTATTATATAAGGAATCGAATTGTAATAATTTTGCGTGGTGTAGCGTCAACGGTCTGGGGCACGGCAAGGTATATATGGTCCTCCATATGGTTTGATGATGATTGGAAATGTAGGGAATGGGAAATGGAAGGAAAAGTAATACTAGAAAAAAAACAAAATGAATATTTGGAATGGGTAGCCGGGGGCAGACCCATGATAGAGAAAGATTAATATTTGGATTGGCTAGAAAAGACAAAAATGACTATTTGAAATGGCAAGAAAAGAAAAAGAACGAAGAAACATATAGAAAAAGAAAAGATGAATATTTTGTTTGGCTAGACAAGAAAAAAGATGAATATTTGGATTGGCTAGAAAAGAAAAACATGACTAATTGGAATGGCACGATTGGGCATTGGAAGATCGAATAGATCAAGAAAAAGAAAAAAGAAAGTGGAAGAATGAGTCAGAAAATATTGTAAACATCCCTTAAAAAATGAAAACGACTTTAAGTATTTTATTTTTTATATAAAAAACGAGATACACGAAGAAAGTGCTAATAAACATGTTAAAGGATATCAACATTACTACTACGACTTATCAGAGTATAATAGAGTTAATGTTGATTGCAAAGGAGAACGGATTAGATTGGAATCGAAAGGATATTGTTATTCCAGAATCTATTCCCAATGAAAAAAGACCGCGAGGTAGACCTAGACAGTTTTCATCAACAGTAATTGTTAAATTAACGAATGTTGAAACTGGAGAGGAAACAACCTATAATTCAAAATACTAAGCAATAAAGGCGCTTGGTTGTAATATAAAAAAGAAAAACAACGGCCAAGTGGTAAATGGAGTGAGGTATGAGGTAACGTTTTATAAGCAAAACTATATGCTTATAAAAAATGAAAATGACTAAAGTAATTTTTAATATAAATAAAATGAATACCGAAACTGTAAAAGAGTTGAAAAAAGCCGCAAAAGATCAAGGTATGCGCGGATATTCGAAGCTCACAAAAGCTAAGCTGATAGCGAGGCTGAGCGCACGTAACGATGAGGATGATGATGTATGGGAAGATGCGAGGGATGATGCAAGAGCTGATGATGTATGGGAAGATGCAAGGGGTGATGCAAGGGGTGAACCAACTATTATAAATAGGTTATTTAATTGGGCTGTTACACCTGTAAAGACAGCTGTAAAGAATAGCTATGCTTGGATTATTAAGCATACACCAGAGCCTGTAAAGAGAGCGATAGGCAAAAAGGCTGAGGCGTTTAAAGCAGAAGTCAGATCTATTTATAATAAATATTACCATAAGAAGCCGCGAAGTAGTGAACGTGATATTAAAATTAGTGAAAGTGCAATAGTAATTAGAGAAAGTAAAACTGCACTTAGACGTTTTGTTATTGATGGGGTTGAAAGAACTGATGCTCCAACATTTTTAGATATTGTTAGGCCTGAAGTTGTAAAGTTTATGAGCAAACATCGTCAAATAAAATTAATCTAGTGCTCGTGTGTGAAATGGAGCGAGTAGATATAAAAAGTGAAGAAGTAATTTAAGACGATGTGCCGTTTATATCAGAAACTGAATCAGTAGTGGAGGGAACTGATATAGACGAATTGTACAATAAAACATCAGACAATATTTTGGAATCCATTTCCATGTTTCAAATGAGAGGAAGTAATTGGAGACTAAAGTCCGTCATTATACTGGAAATTAACACCGTAACGTATAAGCCATTTAAAGGTAAATCATACATTCCATTGCCGGGTAAGTTGGCTGCTAAAAAGGCAATTATTATCCTGAAGAATGAAGATGACGATTGTTTAAAGTGGTGCGTCACGAGAGCATTAAATCCAGTTTTTAGACATCCCGAAAGAATAACCGAACAATTAAAAGAACAAGCAAAGTTGCTTCATTGGGATGGCATTGAGTTTCCAGTTGCAGTGAATGAAAATGTTATAAGGAAATTTGAAAGAAACAACAACTTGAGCATCAATATATTCGGTTATGATTCTAAAGAAAGTGATATTTACTCACTAATTATCAGTAAAAACTAAAGTGAAAAGGTGATTGATTTATTGTTGATTTCGGATGGAAAAACAAAGCATTATTGTTGGATAAGAACCTTTTACAGATTGTTAGCAGATCGAACCGAAACAGGTCATCACACTGTGCATTATTGTAAAAGGTGCTTAACAGAACATCGAACAGTTGATGGTCTTCAAAGACACAGGGAATATTGTTCATTACACAGCACACAAAAAATAGTAATGCCAGCAGAGGGAACAGCAGAGTATTTAAAGCATTACTGTAGATCAATGAGGGTTCCTTTTGTGATATGCAGACTTCGAATCGTTTATCGAGCCTATTAGTTCTTGTAAACCAAATCCAGCGACGTCGTTTACACAAAAGTTCCAGAAGCATACGCCGAGTGTGTTTTGCTATCACGTAGTATGCTCTGATGGCTCATTGTATAGTCAAAGGCCTGTAGTGTATTCAGCTAAGAATCAAACAGATGATGTCGCGCAATAATTTGTTAACTCTGTTGAACAAACGTCTGAGCATATTTTCAATAAGTTCAAATTTTCCGAGGAAATGATATTCACGAAAGATGATAAAACTGAAAACGATGCTGCAACCACATGTCATATATGCGAAGGTGCTGAAGGCGAGTTCCGATTAGAAGGCAACAATGATAGCTGTACAAAGGTTCGCGATAATTGTCACTTGACTGGAAAGTTTAGAGGAGCAGCACATTCAAAGTGTAATTTAGGGTATACAATTCCTAAATGTATTCCTGTATTACTACACAATCTTGCTGGATATGACAGTCATCTATTTATACAAAAGTTAAGTAATGGAGGAAAAATTAGCTGCATTCCAAATAACGAGGAGAAGTATATTACGTTCTGTAAGAAGATTGTTGTTGACACGTATAAAAACAAAAAAGGAAAGGAAACACCTATTTATCATGAAATAAGGTTTATCGATAGCTATAGGTTTATGCAATCGAGTTTGGATGCTTTATCTGGAATTCTTACCGATGATCAGTTTCGTGAATTGGCCAAGGTCTAAAGCGGTGATGAGTTTACACTCTTGAAACAAAAGGGAATCTTTCCATATGATTATGTGAGTTATGTTGAAAAAATCGAAGAAACATTACTACCCCCAAAGGAAGCATTCTACTCAATGCTCACGAGTAAAGCTATCAGTAATGATGATTATGAATTTGCAAACAAAGTATGGAAGGCTTTTGGCTGTAAAACAATAAGAGACTACCTTGAACTCTGCATAAAGAGTGATGTCTTGCTGCTGGCCGACGTTTTCGAAAACTTCAGAGATGCTAGCAATAAATATTATAAACTAGATCCAGCATGGTATTATACAGCGCCAGGACTATCTATGGGTGTGTGTCTTAAGTTGACAAAGGTAAAACTTGAGCTTATAAACGATTATGACGTGTTGCTAATGTTAAGGCAAGGTATTCGAGGTGGTGTTTGTACAATTTCAACGTGTCTTGGTATTGGAAACAATAAATATATGGGTGATGATTATGATAAAAGCAAAGACTCATCGTTTATAATTTGTCTGGATGCTAACAATCTCTACGGGTGCGCGATGAGTAAGCCACTTCCAACAGGGGGGTTTAAGTGGATGAATGAAAATGAGCTTAACGATTGGAAAAACATTTCATGCACAGAAGGACAGGGGTGTATTTAAGAAGTTGACTTGGAATATCCTGATTAATTACATGATCTTCTTAATGACTATCCACTAGCCCCTTAAAACATTAAACCTGAGGGATCAAAAGTTAATAAGCTTATTCCAAACTTGAACAACAAAACCAAGTATGTAGTACATTATGAAAACTTGCAGCAGTACGAAAAGCTAGGGCTCAGAGTTACCAACATTCATAGAGGAATTAAGTTTGATGAAAGCCCTTGGTTGAAAACATATATCGACTTGACCACTGAACAGCTGCAACTTACAACTTTGAAAAAGACTTCTTCTTCAAGTTAATGAACAACAGTGTGTTTGGAAAAAACAATGGAGAACATCGAGAATCGTGTTGATATCCGATTGGTTAATAATCATACACAAGCGGAAAAGCTCGCTGCAAAGGTTAATTATAAACGCTGTACTATATTTGATGAAAATTTAACAGCTATACATATGAGAAGAACCAAATTATGTTATAACCCATTTATCTTGGAATGTCTATTCTAGACTTAAGCAAGACAATAATGTACGAGTTCCATTATAACTACATCAAAGCTAAATATGGGAAAAGGGCGAAGCTATTGTTTACGGACACAGACAGTCTTGTCTACGAAATTAAAACTAAAGATTTTTATGCAGACATTTCAAACGATGTTGAAAGACTGTTTGATACGAGTGAGTTGGACTCCGAGCTAAACTGTATTCGTGTGAACTTTATCAAGGGAAGGAAAACAAAAAGTGTAAGGGGGTAAAAAAGAGCGTTGTCGAAAACACCATTACACACAACGATTATAAGAACGCGTTGTTTTCTTGCCAAGAATTGCCAAGGTCAATGAACGTTATCAGATCATACGCGCATGAAATATATACTGTAACGGTTAACAAAGTAGCTCTAAGCGCAAATGATAAAAAACGTATAATACAAAAAGACGGTATTCACGCACTGGCTTATGGAAATAAACTCCTAAGAAAAAAAACAACATTGATAGCACTATATAAAATGAGTTTTAATACCGAAAAGTATATAAATACTGAAGGAGTTGTATTACCAAACGAACCTCTATCCAATTTTCAGTTGAAAGATGCTGCTAAAAAGTTAAAAATTAAAAACTTGAGGGGTTTCTATGTTCGCGATGAACTTCCTAAAAGCCCTAAAAAGGTAGAATGTGGAATCCTAAATGTATGCGACTCGCGAGGAAATGGTACACACTGGACTGCTGGATCAAAAACGGTCATGAAAAACTGTACTTTGACAGTTATGGGTTAGCACCGCCAGTTGAACTCGTTTGCTATATAAGGAATCCTGTGTATTATAATAGCGAAAGAGTACAGAGGGATGATGAGGTTTTTTGCGGACACCCGTGTCTTCACATTCTTAAACAATGTGCGAGCAAAAGCTTTCAACATGTAATAAACTCATTATATTAAAAAAATGTGTATAAAAAAATGTCTGTAAACATAATAATAAACAGTATATAGATGATCAAGATGCTGTTACTTAATATTATGCTAATAATTTAACTAAAAAATGTAATTCGGGTTATGTTCTAATTTTGGAGGAGAATATAAGTAAAACTGGATTTGTAACAACTGCAAGTTCAGTTACTGATGATAAATTTTGAGCATACGGTGCATTTAATAGTGTTTACGATGATGGGTCTAATGGGCTGGGCTACACTTTCAAAAACTGGTTGACTTCAAATTAAATGTCCTGAACCCTTGACAATTTGGAGAGTTGCGTTAAAAGCTAGAGCTATAGATGGTAAAAATATAACTGGATTGACTATTAGTGGAAGCCATCATGGAAAAGAATTTGAACCACTGTTGACATCTACAACTAAATTGTTTGGATCTGCTAATGCTCCTTTGTTTTTCGATATTTCAACTACTAAAGCATACCAGTATTATAGACTCAATATAACAGCAAGTTCTGAAGCCGGAGATCTTTGAGTTCAAGTTATGCAGTTGTATGTTTTATCAACCTGAGTTAAGAGTATCAAACTCTAATTCAAAAAATTAGATTTTATTCGTTTGTTCTAGAATGTAGTTAGCGCGTAACTGATAAGGAAAATAAGAGGTTTTTGGAACTTCTTGGTTTTGGAAAATGTGGTATGATTATTGACAAAGACGATGGAACGTCCACCTTATTAAAATTTAATAAAACGTTGAAAATACCAAAAACATACAGCGTCCAACTGCATGATGAACTTAATCAAATGCTCTGGTCTAAACACGACGAGTTTGAAAAGATGGAAGCAACCATTAAAGAGTCAATAAAACAGTGGATCAACGTTAAAAACGGGATCAACTTAGGTTGATTGACAAATACGTGTTAAAATTAAAGTGTGATATGGAGGAAAAAAATATTGAGAGGTGCTATTACCACGGCATTCTTACTCGGAATGATCAAACCAAACGACATTGTTTACCAAGACTTGGAAATTAAACATATAAAAGGAGAATATTTTGCATAGGCCTAAACGGTCGAAGGTACTCCAGCCGCCCCGTCACGATAATAAGAAAATTGAATGTTCATGGTTAAGGTGTTATTCGAAAGTTTTAATACTTGTTTTAAATTTATGTTTAATGAAAGACCATAAATTTATAAAATTGTGGTTACTTCATGTTGACATTAAAGTAAAACTGCTTTAGTATATTTCTTTACGGAAGGGAAACGAAAGGGAAACGACCTGGAAACGACAGTGGCCCAGCCGCGCAATTTCTATACTACTATCAGCGGTATTATCTCTAGTGCAGTGATTCGTTAAAGTGCAAATAACCCAACTGGTGCATCGTAGGATTCGTTCTTCAAAATTACATACACTTTACACTCAGCACGAGCGTGTTCGTGAACGCAAAATGTTGAGTTGTAGATGAAAATATCATTGCGAACAAGCATCTGTTAAAACGTGTTATGTCAACGTAGTCTGGATTACGTGTCCCTGATATTACGTCAGTAAAAGACGAAAACATGCCCAACAACAACATTTAATAGGGGATGTTAAACGATGTAAATAAACGTTCATAAGAATATTGTTATAAGTCCTATATCAGCCGTTTACTTATATAACATATATAAATGTTTACTTATGATTTATCACGAGTGGCAAAGAGTTGTTCTCATTAGATGTTAAAGACTCCGTCCTCCTTCATTGCAAACTCCGCATACGGCTTTACAATGACATACAATAGTTTATATCTAACTAAATTACGATAAGTGTTCATTGAGTTTCAAGTTTAGCTAGTAGTCCTGTCGTTTCTAAAAGATGTACTTTTGTAAACTTTAGTTCAACCATGGTATAATCAACGTTGACCTCTGTTTTTTAATAGCATGAAGATGTTTTCCAATATTGTCTATCTCACATCTGAAATGATAAACATGACTATATGACATGATTTGCTAATATGAAACCAGGAAGAATAATCGGATTTACACATATTTAATCGTTAACAAAAAGTTAATAGAATTTCGATGCCTACCTCCATTGATGTGCAAAGATTTCCCCGCGACATCAAAGGAGGTAACACATAAAGTCAATTAAGCAGCAAATTTTCCAATAATACTCGTATCTTTCACCTTGGTAACGTCAATATCATTTTAATATCACAAGCAGGAATATTGAACCGGCCCATGATTGAGCGATCAACTGTTAATTGGACTGGTGACGAGTATTTCATAAATATTTTAATATCAAAGGCTAGTGATCAAACGCATAATGTATTTAAAATAGTACTGTAGCTGTGAATATATTTGAATAGATATAATAGATAGTTTCAAACCAAAAACGACCATAGATTAGCGCTTGAAACGTTGTCGTTATTTAAGTAGGACTGCTTCAGACAGTATATCATATTTAAATACTCAAAACTTTGTAAAGCAGTCGAATATCACACAATGTTCTCACGTTAAGAACAAGACACTATCATGAGACTAAAACAGGATTCGATAGTATTATTTGAAACAAAACAAAATGTTTGCCTTTAGGATTTTACAGAAATGCATATTTCAGACAAGTCTTGATTTACTTAGATAAGGAAAATAATGTCAAGCGATGTGTTTGATTGTTTAAGTACATGCATATTATAGTAAACCTGAATTGTACTTTTACAAATCAATGGACACCATCTTTAATGCATGGGTGCATATATTGATTTCGATCAGCCATGGAGAAATAAAGCCTTGACATGCCAGTTAACAAACGTCTATAAAATAATTGCTAACGTTATAAGAATATTTATGTAATTCCTTTTTTGTATTTTGTAATTGCATTTCTTTTTTTAGCTCAGCTGTCACTTAGTGACACGGTGAGCTTATTTGACCATGTGATGGCCGTCGTCCGTTGTGCGTGCGAGTGTGCGTCCGTCAACAATGTGTTTGTGTAGACAGTAAAGGTCACAGTTTTCATCCAATCTTTATGAAATTTGGTCAGAATGTTAATCTTGATGAAATCAGCGTTGGGATTGTATTTGGGTCATCTGGGATCAGAAACTAGGTCACCAGGTCAAATCATAGAAAAACCTTGTGTAGACAATAGAGGTCACAGTTTGCATCCAATCTTTATGAAATTTGGTCAGAATGTTTATCTTGATGAAATCTGGGTTGAGATTGTATTTGGGTCATCTGGGGTCAGAAACTAGGTCGCCGTTCTAAAACAGAGAAAAAGCTTGTGTAGTCAATAGAGATCACAGTTTGCATCAGATTTTAATGAAATATGGTCAGAATGTTTGTCTTGTAAAAATCTGGGTTGGGACCGAAATTGGATCATCTAGGGTCAAAAACTAAGTCGCTAGGTCAAAGTTTAAAAAAACTTGTGTTTACAGTAGAGGTCACAGTTTTCATCAGATCTCTATTAAATGTTGTCAGAATGTGCTTGATAAAATCTGGGTTGGGATTGTATTTGGTTCATCTAGGGTCAGAAACTAGGTCACTAGGTCAAATAATAGAAAAACCTTGTGTAGACAATTGAGGTCATAGTTTTCATCGATCTTAATGAGTAAGGTAAGCGATTCAAGGCCATAATGGCCCTCTTGTTAAAGAATTCGTATCACTATGCTTTTACATTTTTATAGTGGGTTACATTTAGTTGGAATATATACCTACATCATTACACGTAGTAACCTAATTAATGCTGTTGCCAGTGATTCGTTTAACTACTCCAAGTACATGTTCTTGAGACGTGTGATAGAATGGGAAGATATATGAGACACGTTCTGAGAAAACTGGGCTTAATGCATGTGCGTAAAGTGTCGTCCCAGATTAGCCTGTGCAGTCCTCACAGGCTAATCAGGGACAGCACTTCGCTTAACTTTTTTTAAAGGAGGAACTTCATTGAAACTAAAAAAACATAGAAGAGGAAAGTGTCGTCCCTGATTAGCCCATGCGCACTGCACAGGCTAATCTGGGACGACACATTACGCACATGCATTATTCCCAGTTTTATCAGAACGCGACTCATATTTAGCTCACTGCCAACGTTGAACAACACTTACCATCTGCGCATTAATGTCACAGCGTACTACCCTTCACATAATTTATCAAACAATCGACCGCAACGACAAAATTTATGATCACTTGATGTTTTCATTTGATTTTTATTGCATATAGAAGTACTTCTTATCGCCATTATCATTACTTGAGCACATTAATATTATTCCAAGCATTGTTTTATTTAACAATATTTGATATGACTATATTTTGTAGATTCAGAATGAAAATGTGGATACTTAATTACTGTCCCGTCTTACTTGAGAACATGTTTTATACATGATTCATATTTTAATTCGTCCTTTTAAAGACAGGATGGAATTGAATAAACCTTTATGCACTTAAATCGATTGCACCTTTGGAGTTTTATGCACTAAATTATTAGTTGATATAGTGCATATATTTATTATATGTTACAGTTCAAACTTCATAAACACAAAGTAAAGCAAAACCTGAGCGTTCATGAAATACTGCATGATAAATGTGTTTGTCTTCAGGTGTGTTTGATTATAATACATGTGCATAATTAAGAAAGTTTGATTAAATATGGAACCGCACATGGTTTACTAACGTAGAAAACGTTAAAATGTGCTAGAATTAGGTCAAACATTTGTTAATTGCACGATTATGTGCATGCATTTGTAACAGTTATACCTTTATTTAATGAAGAAATAACAAATTAAGTTTTTAATTTGTTTGCGCATTTTTATTTTGTGTTTGTCTTAACAACATGCCAAACAATGTTTTTACAATGTTTTTAGTATTTGTAAGAATGCATGAATCACCAAGACACCACAAGCGTATGCCAAATAAAATGTTAATTATATTTCGACATTTGCTTTACTCAATTCATTCTTTAAACGCACCATATCCTTGATAATTCTGTAACAAATCAAATGTTGTTATCCATGACATTTCACATCCATGGACAACCAAATATACCGCAGATAAGTATCGAGCTTAATATCCGAACTTTCAAGAAAGCCTCGTTTAACCAAGGTTCACCATACATAGCTTGAGATAAAGAACACTTGTCCCTTGCAAGGTCCTGAAATTTTGGAATGTGTGCTGTAAATATTCATTACTAGATTAAGGAACCAGTTACAACTAGCTTTGTTAGAAGATAGATTAATGCATCAAGGTCATAGTAGATCACAACATATTAGCCCATTTATGCCTAGCGTCTAGAAAAAAGCCTTGGCAAACAACGAAGACCCAGAGGAGACGCCGCATGGTGCGGCGTCTTATCAGGTTCTTCGCTGTTTGCTTAAAGGAATTTCTGTAAAAATATTCTAAATATAAAAATAATAATACTAGAAATATCTAATTTTCGTAATAAATTGATCCAATTTAGGATTGGGGAGTCCACTAGGAATAAATTGGTAAAGTAGGGTTTAGTTCTCATAAGAACTTAATATGTGAGATTGTTTCTTCGCAAACCCAGACGCGTAATTGTAATATAACACCTGGCATTGCATGCTAAACTCCTAATATCCAGTCTTACTGAGAAATAAATATGTTTGAGGCGACTACTGTTTATTGACTTTTTAGAACAGAACATGTCCATTTTACGCCAAGGCTTTTGAAAAACATGCATTTCAAAAGGGCGAACTACATTGTACATTTATTACCAGTCTGTACTATGCCCCTTGTAGACTGGACCTTAGTTCACAAGTGCTACAGAAAAAAAGCTCAACATTTAACAAACAAAACCAACTGTATTTGTCTATTGTTGTAGAAGAAAATAAAAATGTTAAAATAATATTGAATTAAAAAACGTTTTGATGACAATATCACACAATGGCATTCATTTAATACAAATGTTTATAGTAAAATTTATTAGACGAATTGAACATTAGTAATACTTCATGAGGAATGATAAGCATAATATGTCGTGTTCTGATAAAAATGGGCATAATGCATGTGCGTAAAGTGTCGTCCCAGATTAGCCTGTGCAGTCCACACAGGCTAATCAGGGACGACACTTTCCGCCTAAACTTGATTTTCGGTAAGGAGGGACTTCCTTGAAACTACAAATACCATTAAAGCGGAAAGTGTCGTCCCTGATTAGCGTGTGCGGACTGCACAGGCTAATCTGGGACGACACTTTACGCACACGAATTAAGCCCAGTTTTATCAGAACAAGACTCATATTAAGACCTACCGCTACTGGTATTGCTTCGAGATGGTAGCTTTGTTTACAATAGGAATAAACACAACACTTAAGGATTTATGATCATTTGGTCTTTATGGTACTGTAAATATATGGCGATTATTGACCTAATAATTAATACTTAATAATGTAACTAAAATCACAATATGCACATAATATACTTTGAAAATGAAATATAACTTACATATACAGAACACAATGGTTAAATAGTGGGTGGGATTTGAATCAATACATGGTAAAACAAAAATATGTTATTTTGTATAATCAAAGTGTTGTTACAAACATACCACTTATTATCTATCACTTTTATATGATGTACAAAATTGTACTCATAGTTGTCAATATTTGTTGAAAAATCAGTAGACTGATACATGGTGTCTTGTTCTGAGAAAACTGGGCTTAATTCATGTGCGTACAGTGTCGTCCCAGATTAGCCTGTGCAGTCCGCAGAGGCTAATCAGGGACGACACTTTCCGCCTAAACTTGATTTTCGGTAAGGAGGGACTTCCTTGAAACTAAAAATACCATAAAAGCGTAAAGTGTCGTCCCTGATTAGCCTGTGCGAACTGCACAGGCTAATCTGGGACAACACTTTACGAACATGAATTACGCCCAGTTTTCTCAGAACAATACATGTATTTTCTGTATTTTCCCATAATGATGCTCTTGTATATGGCTTTACAATAATGCACGGTAAGCATTAAATGCCTTTATTTATATGTTATGCTGTTTTAGTTTTCTTAAATGTGTTTTAAGTTTAAGCTCTTTTTTAGAAAGCAAAAAAGTATACACTTTAATTGCTTGAAAACTATTTTAATACAATATATTGAATCTATGCTTGGTTATTCATTGCGCATTTATACGTTTTACATAAAATAATTGTTTAAATCATCCATGTTTCATGCATTTAAAAAAATATAGTTTTGAAAACAAAATATTGTTGCCAAAAACGATTCTCTTAATACAAGTCACGATGACTTTACTTCATATTTGTGTGATATGCAAAACAAGGTATTTAGCTCTGTTAAAATGATATAACTATGGATAGTTAGAAAATTGACTGTACCAATCATACATCCTTACCACAAGTGTGTGCATGTGCGCAAAATGTAAAGCTATGAATGCATATTTTCAAATTTGATTTTTGGTAAGAAGGGACTTCCTTGAAACTAAAAATACCATAAAAGCGGAAAGTGTCGTCCCTGATTAGCCTGTGCGGACTGCACATGCTAATCTGGAATGACACTTTACGCACATGCATTTAGCCCAGTTTTCTCAGAACAAGGCTCATATTATAATTAAACACTTTATACCTATAAAAGAACTGTTAAAATCGACTAGGCACTAGCGTTCTAGTAGGCACTGGGTCGAAAAGGGGCCTGGGCGTAGGTCCCAAAAGTTTCATTGCCTATGGGCGTCTACGGTGCTAATCGGGTACTGAAAAAACGCTATAACGGCATCACAGCCATCCCTGTTTCGTGATCCAATGTGGCACCGTTTCTTTACTGTTTGTGGTGGTCCAAACGCAATGATCAATTGACACTCGTTGAATGTGTTTGATCTTTCATTTCATTCAAAAAAGATATGACACGACAAACGACATGATTAATTGACACTCGATGATTTTGTTTGATCTGTCATTGCATTCAAAAGAACTTCTTATCGCCATTGTCTTTAACAATACTCGCTTGTATCAATGATGTGAATGTCTAAAAATGTTTTGATGATTTATTATTATAAACTTAAATATATATGAGTGGACTGGTTATTTAATCTATCCTCGGTACAAATCCACCCCAGGAAACCCGAAACCTTGTGAGCAGTGTAAAACCATTGGAGCAGTGTTCGGTATATTACCATGAACTAACATAGGGCAAGTAAATTGGAAAAAAAATAATTCAAATTCCATTTGAAACAACTGTGTATTAAAATTGATAACAAAGGTATTAGCCTACATGTAGAAAAAATCCTGAAAAATTTATAAAACATGAGCGAAATGTGGCTCCCTGGAGTAGAAGATCGGAAAAATTGGGACATGTTCGGGCATTTTCACCCAAAATTTTGTTTTAATATTACTTCTTCATTTATTCACCAATTGACTTCAAATTAATTCTGAACATCTCTTACTATGACAAAACGGTCTATCTCGACAATCCATGTCCACATAACCCACCTGCCCACATAGGCAACACCCACCCAAAATTGCCGTTTCGTCCGTCCGTCCTGGCCACCATCTCCTCCTCCACTATTAACACTAGAACCTTGAAACTTAAACACGTGGTAGCTGTAAGCATATGTGCGACGGTGCACTATTTGGAATTTTGATCTGACCCCTGGGTCAAACAAGCGGCGTGGGGATACGTGTCGGCCGCTGCCGCGCCATTTCTAGTTTTGTTTGTGATTGAAACACTTGACGAGAGCGTATACATATCAATAATGAACACAATAGACCTCAACAAATCAAATCAAAGCGCTGTAGGCGCTAAAGGCCCGGGGCTAGATTTAGTGTGCTTGGAAAGAATAATTTTCCGAATTACGATAATACGGATTGACCCGAGCGGTTGAGTGCAGAAGCTCAGAGACTGTAAGAAAAGACAATATTTGTGTATAAACCACAGGGTACAAAGACGGTGAAGGACTACACGATACTGGTGGTGGGGACGATAACCTTTTGTTCAACTCTACTAATCTGGTTGAGGTTTGTCTACATAGGCGGTGAAGATATACAACAACAACAACAACAACATGGCCGCAAAAAAACTGTTATTGTTGGCGTCAAATAAATCACTTGCAATAGCCTGAAATAGCTTTTAATTACATAATTAACATATCACGAAACCACTCATACTTGCTTTGTAATGTGTATACAAAAGAAAATCCACTTACCCTAATAAAGAACGGTGTGCAGATTGTGTTCTTTGTCTCACGTAGACACGGTGCCTATACCACGTGACTTTCGGATCTGTGTTGGGAGAATAAAGCGCGACCCAGTTAACATTTATGGATATCTTTATAAATATTTCACCATTTTCAATGGGATAAAGTGGCGAGCCCGCTCATTCGTAAAAGTTTTCTATAGGTATCATGATCTTTTTAAACAAATAAGTATTATTTCAGTAAAGTGCAAGCGCGTGTTTTAACGGTTAGAAAAATGTCGGATCAGTGTGGGGACTTCATAATACAAACGCGTCTTCAAAAAAATGACTCAGAAAAAATATTCTTCTTACTGTCTCCGTAAACACATCTTTTCGGCCTAGACAGTCAAGTGAGGAACTTATTCTCGCATGAATATGTAAACAATAAAAACTGTCGTAGCCAATTCTTAGCAATTTTGCTTCAATAATATTTTTTGCACGTTTTATGACACTGTTATGTTATATAGTGATGTTATGTATTTACAAGGAGAGTTAAGGTGGGTTCCCACTGCCGATACGATAAACTCGCTCATCCCGATCACGACCTCTTGTCGATAACAAACGACCCCACACGACTCATTCACGACGTCCACTCAACCATCTTTCCGATTTCCGCTCGATCATCTCGACCTATACGCGAGCCCTATACGATCTCAGCTCGACCAATTGGACCTCAGCTCGATCGCCACCAGATCTTCACACGACAAGATCGTGATGCTCGTACTACAGTCGTAAAAAGTCTCGAACGGTCATGTATTGAAACTTTGAGAATAAAAACTTCAAACATTGTTGTTCACTAATCACTTTAATCATCATGGATTTTTTTACTACTTTTAGCAGTATCAGTCGCCCTTTTTCCATTTCTTGGCATCTTTGGATGTTTACTCGTCCGATTCTAAGAAGGTTATGAGAGACACAAGCGCGATGTTTTGCACGTGAGTTCTTTTTTAGTGACGTCAGCTCGTGTATGGTCGATTAGCAATCGGGAAGTGATCGTGTACGGTCGAGTAGCCGTCGGGTAGCAGTCTAGTAAATGTGTACATCGATTCGAATAGAAGTCGAGTGGATCATGTTGCGATCTAAAATAACTCGGGTAGAGGTCGAGCGGATCGGGTAGAGATCGTGTAAAGATGTCAATCCGATCGCCACACGATTGCTTCACGATCAACTCTATCTTCTACTCGACTTATACACGACCACTTGCCGAGCGCTTCTCGATCCATTGCCTACTCGACCGCTACTCGATATTTTTTAACATATCTCAAAATATCGGGTAGGAAGCCCGACCAATGCCGATCTACCCGACCGCCCCCGATCACTCATGCCGACCGAACCAGACCACTACCCGACCGCTTGGTCGGTCTTGATCGAGTTGATCTGATCGGCAGTGGGAACCCAGCTTTATTAAGATCTGCGAGAGCTACTTTTATTGCGCGCGAATTTAGTGGTAATTCGGACTTATGGGAATTTTGTTTTAGCAGCCAGCCAATTCTGACTGTCTCAGAAAATTGTATCATTGCTATGGCCTTGGGGCTTCGCCCCAGGCCAAAAATGAGAACATATAAAACGAATCTGAAATGTGATTAGATATATAAAAGTGTATATATATTTTTTTTCGAGTGCGTTTCGTTTGACCGTGCATATGAGAACCCTTCCTTCAATAGAATATTAATAGTTGCACAGAAATATCACTTAACTAAATGGTGAAGACATTTCACAATCAGAGAATTTCAGTGCAAAATGAGATTAGTGTTCAACAGTTGCCACTTGTGACATTTTTGGCGTGCTCTGCATTTAACATAGTAATTCAAAGACATGTTTTGATAAAAACAAACCTCTTATATAACCTGCATATGGATTTTTTATCCTTGAAAAGTGCAATTAGCTATTACTTCCTATATCAAATATGTTGCATTACTACTTTTACGGATGAAATGATTTCACTATGATCGTTTATTACAGAAATACATCAAAATAAATTACTCTCTTAGAAATATAGTCTTTGCATTAGATGAGTAGTGCTAGAAAAGAACATTTATTATCTGTGCAATTTGTCTGATCAACTCAAACATAAATTAAGAAATGGTATTTCAAACACGAAGCCACCAAGAATATTAAATAAACATGTTTGCCCACAAGCTGTGTCCTTGTGGTAAATCAACTATTCAGACTGCTTTTCATATGCATTCGTACATATACCAAATGCTTGGTATTACTCTCTTTAAGTTAATGCAAGTGTTACCTTTTCTGTTTGTACATGCCGTCAGCATGATTGCATATTTCTAATGTACTTTGTTAACGTTTTCATGCTTACACCGACTTATTTGTGTCTTGGTTGTGGAATGTTAATCTCGGAAATGAACTTGTTTATTATTGATATATAATGGTACACCTTGTATCTTTCAGCAAATTGATTATAAATGTTGATATGATGCTTTTGTGAATTACCCGAAGCAACACCCTGACGTGATTGATCCAACAAAAATAAATCTACGTTGTTGTGTTGATTGTTCTATCATGTGAAAATCTTTACTGACAATAATCTGTTTTCTGTGTGTTTATTTAGCACGGTAGGCACTGCAATAACAGAGAACAAAATGTGTAAGAGAACACAATATGTAACTGTTTCCGATAACCAAATGCGTAAATTGTTTTATGAGTAGCTGCTCTATCAATACCTCAGAGCTCATAGTCGCGTATTGGCACTATTTGGAATTTTGATCTGACCCCTGGGTCAAAAGGTGTGGGGTAAAATGGGGTAAAATGAGGACATTGTATTGATCTCCGCTGTCTGCCCGTCTGTCATGGCCACTATCACCTCCTACACTATAAGCACTAGATCCTTGAAACTTACACACATGGTAGATATGAGCATATGTGCGGCGGTGCACTATTTGGAATTTTGATCTGACCCCTGGGTCAAATGTTATGGGGGTAAAATGGGGAAAGATGATGACTTTTTCACTCATTTTACTAACAACATGCGACGCACATGATAATTACATTTGACCCAAAATTTTGTTTTAGCATAACTTCTTCATTTATTCACCAATTGACTTCAAATTGATATTGAACATCTCTTATTACAACACGGTCTATCTCGATAATCCATGTCCACATTACCCACCCCAGGACCATTGATACAGGTAAAGGCAGCTTGATTCCCGTCCTCTTTCAAATTTATCGAGAGGTTCATGTGTACTACTTCCCCGTACTCCCAATTTTTTCGTAACCAAAATTGTTCGTACTCAATTTATTTTCGTTCCCATTTATTTTCGTACCCAATTTTTTACGTACCCAAACTTTTAAGGTTCCCACATTTTTTTCGTACTCAATTTCTTTGTAACCAATTTTTTTCGTGCCCACATTTGTTTAACCCATTTTTTCGTACCCAAATCTTTGTTCGTACCCAACATGTTTTTCGAACCCAAATTCCCCCCTCCCCCCTCAAATTGTTTTTCGTACCCAATTTTTTTTCGTACCCAAATTTTTTCGTGCCCAATTTCTTGTCATAACCATTTTTTTTTTCGTACCCAAATTTTTCGTGCCCAATTTCTTGTCATAACCATTTTTTTGTTTGCACTCATATTTTTTCGAACGCAAATGGTTTTTCGTACCCATTTTTGTTCGGGCTTATTTTTTTCGTAATCAAAATTTTAGTACCAAAATTTGTTTTCGTACCCACAATTTCTTATGACAATACGGTCAGTGTCAACTATGCATGGCTCCATTATCAAACCTGGGGCGCCCGCCCACATAGACAATACCCACCAAAATGTTTGTTTTAACATAACTTCTTCATTTATTCACCAATTGACTTAAAATTAATACCGAACATCTCTTATGACAACACGGTCTATCTCGATCATCCGTGTCCACATAGGTCACACCCATCACAAATTGCCTTTTCGTCCGTCCGTCCTGGTCTCTTCTTTCACTTTTGGCACTAGAACCTTGAAACTTTAACACATGGTAGCTATGAGCATATGTGCAACAGTGCAATATTTGGAATTTTGATCTGACACCTGGGTCAAGCATGCGGCGTGGGGATACGCGTCGGCCGCTACCGCGCCATTTCTAGTTTTGAATAAGTTAAAAAGACTTATTACACCATATTTAAAACATTATTAAGCATGAGCCCGATAGTATTAATAATCGAATAACTATGTCAGGCAAAACATTAAATCAAGTCTGTTCGAAAAACGCGCGCCTACGTATGAATGATTAGCGTGTGACCGGTTTACTTGTTCGTTTTCATTTCATTTCGATTATTCTTGTAGTATATCTGCTCTGTAATGATAGGTATATGTTCAAAAATTCGAAATAAGCCACAAAATCTTTCTCAATATCCCGTAATTAATTTGCGTATGATGCAGCTGAAAACTGTGCAGAAAAAGGTATTTGATACCTTTTATCTCATTGATATACACTCGGTATCTTTAACCAACATCAACCATTATCAACGCCGTATATCTTTGAAAAGATATTTCTTATTTTGTATAATGGATAACTCAAAAACCAATGGAGTTAAAAAAAATACTTTAGAGTATCATATGTTTGGACATCGTAATGATTGTATTTTGATTGAAATCGCCTTAAACTATATAAACTATACCTTAAAAGAACTTGTTAGCAGATTTAGAAACTATTAAAAATTAGTCATTGAATGCCTAGGTAGTCCTGTCATTTTTCAAGGATGTAGTTTTGTAAACTTTAGTTCAACCATGGTATAATCAACGTTGACCTCTGTGTTTTTAATAGCACGAAGATGTTTTCCAATATTAGCTATTTATCTTAAATGATAAACATGACTACATGACATGATTTGCTAATATGAAATCAGGAGGAATAATCGGATTTACACATATTTAATGGTTAGCAAGCAGTTATTAGCATTTCAATGCCTATCGCCATTGATGTGCAAAGATTTCCCTGCGACATGAAAGGAGGTAACAAGTAAAGACAATGAAGCAGCAAGTGTTCCAATAATATTCATATCTTTCACCTTGGTAATGCCAATATCAGATTAATATCACAAGCAGGAATATTTAACCGGCCCATGATTGCGCGATCAACTGTTAGATAATTGGACTGGTGACGAGTATTTCAGATATATTTTAATATCAAAGGGTAGTGATTAAACGCATAATGTATTCAAAATAGTGTTTGTGAATATATTGGAATAGATAGTTTCAACCCAAAAAGTACCATAGATCAGCGCGGGAAACGTTGTCGTGATCGTTTAAATAGGTCTGCTTTGAACAGTGTATCATATCTAAATACGCAAAACGTTGTTTAAAGAAGTCGAATATTACACAATATTCTCACATTAAGAACAAAGCACATCATAATACAAAAACGTGATTCAGTAGTATTGTTTGAAACAAAACAAAATGTTTGCCTATAGGATTTTTCAGAAATTCGCAGTTCAGGCATTTCTTGATTAACTAAGTTAGGAAAATAATGTCAAGCGATTTGTTTCATTATTTTCTTATGAATCAATATCGTAAACCTAAATTGTGTTGTTGCATTTTTAAATCAATGGACACACACCTTTAATGCATGGGTGCATATTTTGATTTCGACCAGCCACGGAGAAAAAGCGCTGCGATGCAAGTTAACAAACGTCTGTAAAATAATTTATGTTTTACACTCCGCCTGTATGTCTGTCAGTCAGTCTGTCAGTCAGTCTGTCTGTCACAATTTTCTGGATCCTGCGATAACTATGGCAACAAATAAAACAAATCGACAATGGTGGAGTTTCACCGGCAGGGGACAATATTGCTTTGCAATGTCTTGTTATTTCTATATTTATATTTCTTACAGAAATTCCATTAAGCAAATAGCATCATGCGGCGTCTTATCTGGGTCTTCGCTGTTTGCCAAGGCCTTTTTTCTAGACGCTAGGCATATATGGTTAACTGAAAATTGAGAACGTTTTTCTTTAATTTGTTTTTGTTGTGATATTGAATATATTAAAAAGCTATATATTCACAAGCATCTCTTTAAAGCCACTAATTACTTAGTATTTGTGTGTTCTTATTTTTTTAATAATTCCTATCACCATTATTTTTACATTTTTATAGTGTATACATGGAGTAACACGAAGTAACCTTAATAATGGTGTTGCCAGTGATTCGTTTAACTACTCCAAGTACATGTGATTCGTATGTTTTATGAGCATATTTGTAATACTGTGTTGTGCTTTTTATCGGATTGTATTGTTATATAAGCTCATTATCTTAATATTTGGTCAGACCGATCAAAGATACAATGACATTATTTAAATCATTCAATCTTTTGAAATACAGACATGCCCGAGGCGGTGTTTACTAACCAAAAAGAAAATGGTATAACGATCATGGTGTTAATCTTAGCAATATAAAATCTATACCACAAATAGTACCCGTTATAAGCTCAACTATAAATTCACATCACAATCTAAAAAGTATGGAAGGCCAGTGTAAACCTAACAATCATAATAATCTTCTATATACACACTAAGCCTGAATCCTTCATCAAAAAAAAATTAAACCATTTCAATGAAAAAGTAATTTGTATAACATTAAACTGCCAATCTGTTGTCCATAAAGACACCATTATTGGCCAATATCTCAGGGAACAAAATATTTATTTTGCTCTTTTGACAGAAACTTGGTTTTCAGATAATCGAAAAGACCAAATAGAAACATCTGACTTAAACCAAAATGGTTACAAACTGTGTGCAGTGAATAGATCTAATCGAAGTGGGATGAAAGTTAATAGAAAACAGAGCCGAATGAGACCCTACTTTGAACATGGTATTTGGCAAGAAACATTTAAGAACATTTCAATTACTGAGTTGGAATATACGGGCCATCATCTCTTTCAACTGACCCCAAATTTATATCGGACTTTTTCGAGTTCACGGAAGACATTATGCCCCAGTATTCAAACTGAATATTTCTTAGAGATTTCAATCTCCATACTAACGAAAAGAGTACTGTAACATCCGTTTTCAGGACTCACTTTTTGCATTGGGACTTGAACAACATGTAAACTTTAGCACCCACACGGGGGACATTTTTCTGGACCTAGTCATTACTGAAGTAACAAATGATGTTCAAATCAAACCATGTGAACCAGGTCCATTTCTCTCAGATCATTGTGTCGTGAAGGTCACTACCAAAGTAGAAAAAGAAAACAGAAAACATGACATTTCGTAATTTTAAAAATATTGACAACACATAGTTTGCAGAAGATATCGCAAACGTCGTGATCAGTCAGACTGGCATCAACACATTTGTGGAACACTTTGCAACTGAAATAACAAAAACCCTAGATACGCATGCACCGATCAAACAGAAAACCATCATAGATCGTGCTCCGAGGCCGAGGTTTACGGAGATTGAAAAGAAAATGTCGGTTGAGAAAATACAAATAGACGAACCATTATTATCTATTCAAACAAGTACGTAGTAAATATAGCTTTGAGCTACAGAAAGAAAAACAACAAACACTCAGTGAGAAAGTTACTAATTTCAAAGTCAATTCCAAAAAGCTATACAAGTTTGTCCCAGAATTGACAGGAACGAAGAAAGAAAATCCAAGCACGAATCATGTTTAAAATTATAGCATTCATGTTCAACTGCTCGATTGCGAATGCGCCCCCTTATCTGACAGAACTTCTTTTAGAACAAGTACAAACACGACCTCTGTGCTCAGCTTCGTCTTTGGAAGGGTGCTACAATATCCCCTTCAACAAGAGAAAAACCTTTAGTGACAGAGGTTTTTGTCGGACAACGCCTGTGGAATAAAATTCCCCTGGACATTCGGAAATCAAAAACAATCGGAATTTTTAAACGGAAACTGAAAACATAGTATTTCAGAGACTTATACACACTATTCTAAACGAAAATGTAAAATATATTAGTATGTCTTAGCACAAAATATGACTGTGATTACATCTTTAGTTTTTAAAGTATAAATACTATCATTTAAGTTTTAGATATAGTAATAACTATTATACTATAAATATTGTAAAATACCTTTAATATAATATCTATTATATATATCATGTAATATAATAGCGTATGTATAATATCTTTACGGTAATATGTTTTATAAATCTTTTAATAAAATATCATTTTTATATCTAAGTCAATGTCAATTCATTTTAAGTAATAATTATCTTTTGAAAAAGGCTATTAGTGTTAGTCATATCAGTTGAACTTTGTTTTAATTATCCTTACGATCTTTCTTTTAACATAACCACTTGTTGAAATAAGTTGTTTTATTAGTGTTATATTGTTATTAAGTGCTGTTTTGTATCATATGTCATTTAACAACGCCATTGTTTTTGTTTTTTTTTATACGAATAGGCTTTTAATCAGATACAAAGTTTCAAGTTATGTTCTTGAGACGTGTGATAAAATGGGGAGATGCCAGATTAAGCCTCTTGCCGTGAAATTGAACAACACTTACCATCTGCGCATTAATGTCACGACGTACTATCCTTCACATTATTTATCAAACAATCGACCGCAACAACAAGATTTACGACCACTTGACGTTTTCATTTGATCTTTTATTGCATATAGAAGTACTTTTTATCGCCAGAATCATTACTTGAGAACGTTAATATTATTCCAAACATTGTTTTATTTAACAATATATGATATTGCTATATTTTTAGATTCAGAGTGAAAATGTGTTCACTTAATTACTGTCCCTTCATACTTTAAAACATTTTTTATACATGATTAATATTGTAATTCGTCCTTTTCAAGACAGGATGGAATTTAATGAACCTATATGCACATAAATCGATGGCATCTTTGGAGTTTTATACACTAAATTATTAGTTGATATAGTGAATGTATTTATTATATGTTACAGTTCAAAATTCATAAACACAAAGTAAAGCAAAACCTGAGCGTTCATGAAATACTGCGTGATAAATGTGTTTGTCTTCAGGTGTGTTTGATTATAATACATGTGCATAATTAAGAAAGTTTGATTAAATATGGAACCGCGCATGGTTTACTAACGTAGAAGAAGCATTTGTACCACAAAATGTGCTAGAATTAGGTCAAACATTTGTTAATTGCACGATTATGTGTATGCATTTGTAACAGTTATACCTTTATTTAAAGAAGAAATAACAAATTAAGTTAATAATTTGTTTGCGCATTTTTATTTTGTGTTTGTCTTAACAACATGCCAAACAATGTTTTTAGGTTTTTTAAGAATGCATGAATCATCAAGACAACACAAACATATGCCAAATCAAATGCTAATTATATTTCGACATTTGTTTTTCTCAATTTATTCTTTAAACGCACAATATCCTTGATAATTTTGTAACAAAGCAAATGTTTTATCCATGACATTTAACCTCCATGGGCAACAAAATATACCGCAGTTAAGTTTCGAGCTTAATACCCGATCTTTCAAGAAAGCGTCGTTAAATCAAGATTGAAAAAGGAAGTGAATTCACCATACATAACTTGAGATAATGAACACTTGTGCCTTGCAACGTCCTGAAATTTTGGAATGTGTACTGTAAATAATCATTTCTTGATTATTGAACCAGTTATAACTGGCTTTGTTCGAAGATAGATTAATGCATCAAGGTCGTAGTAGATCACAACATATAGGGTAGGGTGTAGTTCTCAGAAAAAACTTAATAATGTGAGATTGTTTCTTCGCAAACCCAGACGCGTAGGCTTAGCATGCTCAGTTACTAATTTCCGGTCTTAATGGAAAAAAATGAAACAAATAGGTTTAAGGCGACCCTTTTTATTGACTTTTTAGAACATAACATGTCCGTTCAATATTTTCCATTTTAGAGTCCCATTTTACGCCAAGGCTTTTGAAGAACATGCATCGCTAAAGGGGCGAAAGGGCGAACTACATTGTTCCTGTATTGCAAGTCTGTACTATGTCCCCTGTAGACTGGTCCTCAGTTCCCAAGTGCTTCAGTACCTTAACGGAAATCGTAAAGTAAACACCATCATACTTTTAAGTCCACGTTGGCTTAGCAACGCAACGTCAAGCTATATTATTGTACCAATACCAGCTTGTGACAGGCAGAGAAAGTTACGCAACCTAAAATCGCACCTGTTGTATTAACATTTGGAGTAGTTTTGCCGTTATATTTTCAGGTGTCTACATTCTTTCGCAACATAGCCGTTGCAACAAATCAGCATACAATCTCACATTTTAGTATTGACTTGAGGATATTTGTTTGCAAAACATAACACAATCTAAAGCTCAATTTCTGCGATTAAATAAATTATATTTGCATGCACCGCACAATAATTCAATATTAAAAGCTCAACATTTAACAAACAAGACCAACTTTATTTGTCTATTGTCTACATCTACATCAACATGTTTACGTCCCAACAAGTGATTGCCGATTATCACTGGGCGGCGCTGTCAGAGAGACAGTTCTTAAATAGAACAATTTACAGTAAGTTGACAAGTAAAAGGCAAAAACAGTATTTTACAGTTAAAATAGAACAGCAGATAGATTACATGTTGATCACCGCCAGCCTCTCTGTAAAGATATCAAGGCTGGGGCTAGATTTGACATAGATTGGTAGAGTATTTCAAAGTCGTATGGTCCTAGGGAAGTAAGAGTTAGAATGGTTCTGAGTATGGGACTGAGGGATGAGATAGTTCATATTTCAAGTGGGGATGAGATGATATTGATCGACTATAACTGTTTGCGCCCTTACGTTGTAGAACATGACCAAGGCGTTATATGACATTCTGTATTGTAGAGTTTTCCATTATAATTTTTGTAGCATGAGTGTTACACTACTGGTGAAACTGTAGTAATCGAGGACGTATCTGGCGGCTGACCTTTGGACACCTTCTAATTTGTCGGTAAAGGTTTTCTGCCATGGATGCCAGACGCTAGCGCAGTACTCAAGTTTGGGGCGGACGTAGGTATTGTATGCAGCAGTTTTAACCTTTTGATTGTCAGTTTTGACATTACGTTGGATGATTCGGAGGGTTGAGGTTGCTTTAGAAGTAATTTTATCTATGTGCTTTGACCAGTTTAAATCTTTGGAGATGGTGACGCCTAAATATATCGCAGCTTCATTGGGTTTCAACTCAGTGTTGTGAAGTTTGAAGAGGATGATGATTGGGTTCTTTTTATCCCCCGCCATAGGCGGGAGGATATTGTTTTGGCGTTGTCCGTCCTTCCGTCCGTCCGTCCGTCTTTCCGTCCTTCCGTCCGTCTGTCCGGCACTTTTGTGTCCGGAGCCATATCTTGAAAGTGCTTTGGCGGATTTCATTGAAACTTGGTATGAGTATATATATGGATAAGAGGATGATGCACGCCAAATGGCATTGTACACCATCGGATAATAATGGAGTTATGGCCCTTTGTATCTTAAAAAATGCTTTTTGTGTGTGTCGGGAGCCATATCTTGAAAGTGCTTTGACGGATTTTAATGAAACTTGGTAGGAGTATATATATGGATAAGAGGATGATGCACGCCAAATGGCATTGTACACCATCGGATAATTACGGAGTTATGTCGCTTTGTATCTTGAAAAAATGCTTTTTGTGTGTGTCCGAAGCCATATATTGGAATTGCTTTGACGGATTTCATTGAAACTTGGTATGAGTATACCTATGGATAAGAGGATGATGCTCATTGGCCTTGTCCATCCGTCCAGAATACTTTTGTGTCCAGAAGTATAATGGCGGGGGATAACAATTAAACGAATTTGCTTGTTCCTAGTAATTCTGAAGATTTCGCATTTGTCCGGGTTAAACTCCATTGACCAAGTGTTTTCCCAGGTTTCTAAATGTTTGAGGTCATCTTGGAGGGATAGGCTGTCAGAGTTGGGATTTATTGTAAGATAAATAATGGTATCATCTGCGAACATCCTTATGTTGCATTTGAAGGAATCGGGTAAGTCGTTTATTTAGGCTAGAATTAAACATGGCCCGAGGACAAACCCCTGAGGAACTCCAAAGAAAACTGGCAGTTCATCGGAGAAGTGACCTTTAACGGTGACATTCTGCGAGCGGTTTGAAAGGAAAGATTTGACTCCAGGGCTTTGGAGTTTATAATTTAACCTGATGTGATCGACCTCGTCGAAAGCCTTGGAGAAATCCATGACATCGATATCTGTTTGTTGACCTTGTTCAGTGTTGTTGAAGAGTTCCTGGGTAAAATTTATTAATTGGGTTTCACAACTGTGGCGTGACCTGATGCCATGTTGGAACTGGCTAAGGAGCTGGTGCTTATCGAAGTAGGACATGAGGTTAGAGACTACAATATGTTCGAGGAGTTTGGATGCTATGCAAGTAAGTAAAATAGGCCTGTAATTGCTCGGATTCGATTGTTGACCTTTTTTGTTATACTGGGGATACAGATGCTTTCTTCCAATCATTGGGTACTAAACCAGTTTCAAGGGGCAGTCTGAAAATGTCGAAGAGGATTGGGGCAATTTCAAAGTAAAGCTCTTTGAGGATGCGATGGGATATATCATCTGGTCCAGAAGCTTTATGGGGGTTAAACCTGCAAGCAATTTATCCACGCCTGCTGTAATGACTTGTATTTTATCCATCTAAGGGACCGGGGCTGAGAGAATATTTGCTTTAAGCTTAGTGGTTTTGGGTGAGAAAATACTGACTCAAATTGTTAATTAAGGATATAAGCTTTGTTGATTGGATCAGTATGAGTTACACTATCTAATTTAATGTGGGCTACACCTACATGTTCCATTTAATTGTGCTTTATGAAGCTGTAAAACCTTTTATTGCTCCCAGGTTTAGAGTCATGGTCAAATATGATAGATTCCATGTAAGACCAATATTGGGTCCTGATTTGTTTCTGGATAGAGGACTTAAGAAGTTTGAACTTGTTTAAGGTCTTTTTTTTGGAGAAAAGCTTATCACGCTTGTGAATAAGCCTAGTTATGAGGGGAGTAAGCCATAGCAGGTCAGCTCGGGGCTTAGACATTTTTAACCAGGTTTTCCGAAGGTAAAAACTGGTCATTAGATTGGCGAATGCGGGCGGGCTGGCTGGCTGGCTGGCGGGCTGGCTGGCTGGCGGGCTGGCGAGCTGGCGGAATAAGCTTGTCCGGGCCATAACTATGTCGTTCATTGTCAGATTTTAAAATCATTTGGCACATTTGTTCACCATCATTGGACGGTGTGTCGCGCGAAATAATTACGTCGATATCTCCAAGGTCAAGGTCACACTTTGAGTTCAAAGGTCAAAAATGGCCATAAATGAGCTTGTCCGAGCCATAACTATGTCGTTCATCGTCAGATTTTAAAATCATTTGGCACATTTGTTCACCATCATTGGACGGTGTGTCGCGCGAAATAATTACGTCGATATCTCCAAGGTCAAGGTCACACTTTGAGTTCAAAGGTCAAAAATGGCCATAAATGAGCTTGTCCTGGCCATAACTATGTCATTCATTGTGAGATTTTAAAATCATTTGGCACATTTGTTCACTATCATGGGACGGTGTGTCCCACGAAAGAATCACGTCAATATCTCCAATGTCAAGGTCGCCACGACTAAAAATAGATTTTAAAAAAAAAAAAACTTACAAAGGGGGTTAATTTTTTTTGGTCATTTCAAAAGTTCAGTTTGAGTTTTCTCCCTTTATCAGATTTTTTTTCACAATGAAAACCTGGTTTTGTGACAATTTTGTCCCTTGTTAAAGGAATATGTTGAGAGGACTTATTTAGTGTGTTCTTAAAAGAGTTCCAGGCTAACTCAGGGTCAGTGTGGTTTTCATTCAGGAAATTGTGACTGAAAGACTTCATGTCTGACCTTAGCCAATCCCAGTTTGTCTTCTTTTAGATTTTGATCAAACGCCTAGGATGGATATGGCGGCCCCTGTTTAGGTTCATTTCGTCAAAAAATGATATCATGATCTGAGGTGGCAAGGCTTGGTAGAGATTTAATCAGATAGATATGGTATGAGTGATTTGTAAAAGTTTGTTTGGGCCTCTTGTTGGGATCTTAACTATTTGCTCCTTGTTACAATGGGAGGACTTTCCCATTAAATCTTCATAGAAGGATCTGTTTTTGAAATTTTGTTTGGGTGCTTCATTAGACCAATCTAAGTCAGGAAGGTTGTCATCTCCAATGAGCCATATTATACTATCATTGGGTATTTTTCCGAGTGATAACCATAGCTGGGACAATGATTCGGCCTCTAATTTATGGGGTTTATATGAATTGTTGTAGAAGCAATTAAACATGTAAAAATGTAAAAAAAAATATAAGGTTAAACACATGTTTTGATTACAATATCGCATACTGACATTCATTCAATACAAATGATTAAAGTGAAATTAATTGGGCAATTTGAGCATTATTAATAATTCATGTGGAATGATAAGCATATTAAGACCCACCGATACCGTTGTTGCTGCGACATAGTAGCTTTTTTTCCAATCTGAATAAACTTAGCACGTAAGGATTTATTATCATTATCTCTTCATAGTACAGAAATATATGATGATTCCCGACAAAATAATTAATACTTGTAATTAATAATGTAATTACAACCTCAATATACACATAAAATACTTTGAAAATGAGAAGTAATTTACAAATATACAGAAAACAAAGGTTTAATAGTGGGGGATTTGAATCATTACATGTTAAACCAACAAATATGTTATTGTTTTATTATCAACGTGTTGTTACAAACATGCCACTTATTATCTCTCACTTTTATACGATGTTCTAAATTGTACTCATAGTTTTTATCAATATTTGTTGACAATACTGTAGAATGATACCTGTTTTTTTCTGTATTTCCTCCTAATAATGCTCGTGTTAATGGCTGTAGCAGACAATAATTCACGGTAAGCGGTCAATGTCTTTAATTATATGTTATGCTGTTTTAGTTGTCATTAATTTGTTTTAAGTTAAAGCTCTTGATTTTACAAAGCAAAAAAGTATATGGTTTAAATGCTTGAAAACTATTACAATATATTTTAATTAATGTATGCTTGGTTTTGCATTCAGCATTGATACCTTTTACATAAATGTTTAAACCCTCCCTGTTTCATGCATTTACAAATAGAGTTTTGTAAAGTAAAATGGTATTGCAAAACCCCGAATATCTTTATATAATTAACGATGACTTTAGTTCATATTTGTGGCTTCTACATAACAAGGTATTTAGCTCTCTTAAAATGATATAATTATAGTTAGAAAATCGACTGTAGCGATCATACATCCTTAATACCACAAGTTTGTACATGTGCGCCAAATGTTAAGCAGTGAATTCAATTTTCATATCAATTCGACCTGGCCTCTGTGGAAAAAGGTCATGTCAGTGTAGATAACAAATAAATAAAACTATACCTATCTCCGACCAATTCATTCACCTTATCAGAAAAGGCAACTGCCTATGGGCCCCGCGACTTTTAGGGGTCCCATAAGACTTATATAGCCTTATATCAATACTTGACACAGACACTTATTTTATATAAATTTTATGATCAGATTTAAAGTCTAATATTGTCTTAGCAAGTGACAATAATTTATTTGTTGACAATCCGTTTTGTTTTACTGGGGATTTCGTTTCATAATGTTCATTAGAGTCTCAGACTGGAGTAGAATTTTGCATTACTGTTTTATAATGGCACTTTGTGCCTATAAAAGAAATGTAGAAATCAACTGGACTCTAGCGTTATAGTAGGCACTAGGTCAACAAGGGGCCTGGGCGTGGTTCCAAACGTTTAATTGCATTTAGGCTACCGTGGTGCTAATCCGGTACTGAAAATCGCCATTACGGCATTACAACCACTCATGTTTTGTGATCCAATGTGGCACCGATTTGTAACTATTCGTGGTGGTCAAAACGTATTATCAATTGACACTCGTTGAATTTGTTTGATCTTGTATTGCATTCAAGAAAGATCCGACAATACAAACGACATGATCAAATGACACTCGACGGTTTTGTTTGATCTATCATGACATTCAAAATAACTTCTTATCGCACTTGGCTTCAATAAAATTCGCTTGTATCAAAGATGTGTATGTCCAAAATTGGTTCGATGATTTATTATAATAAACTTTAATCTGTATGAGCAGACTGGTTTTCAGTTTATCCTGGGTACAAATCGTATGTGTATGTTTATAAAATATTGATTAGATATTTACGCATTATATAGCTTACTTAAGTCAGTTTTTCGGCATAGCTGTTTAACCGAGCTAACCTTTTAAGCGTCGAATGAAATTTGAATTTAATTACCCACCAGAAGGCCAGAAACTTTTCGAAATAGAAAACGGGCAATTTCAAACATTTATCATATTTACATTTATAGGCCATTCAATTGAATTTCTATTCTGTAAAGTATATGCTATGAAAGGGATACACAAGTGCGTATCGCAATGATGTTAACTGCGTGTTCAGCATGACACTATTTTATCTCTAATGAAAAGACTTAAGGTTCACACCATTGCTACACTCATCTCTAGAAATCAATACAGTATGTGTGTGCCCCTTTATATTGAGAAGATTGTCAGGGCCAGAACGTTTGTACTAAAAGGCTATGTGATCATATTAAGTCCTTACTACTTAATTGCATCATTTGCACTAGTATATTTTAGATCATATAAGTATTGTTTTTCTATCTTGTTATTCCTTTTTTCAAAATATATTTTTAATTGTTTTCGAAATTTACCGTTTAACATGTCAACGTATTTAGTGTTTAACAATCCGCCGATCAAGCAGTGGACTCGTAATCCCACTTTAATCTATTGCGTTCCATCCTGCAGTTAGTGGTCAGTATTTAAAAAGAATCGTTATTTAAACGCTATCGCGTTAACTAGTTGAATTTGAAATTTATTTTGACCAGACATTTTTTTAAATATTATTTTTATTTATGCGATGAGAATTATTCCAACATATTAACCCATTTATAAAGCATGAGAGCGATACTATTACTAATCGAATAACTATGCCCGGCAAATTGTTCAAACAGGTCTGTTCGAAGAACGCGCGTCTACATATTTGAAATATGTAAGGATGATTGGCGTGTGGCCGGTTGACGTGTATGCTTTCATTTCATGTCAACTCTTCTTTAAGTATTCCTGCTCTGCATGTTTAGGTATATGATTAATAATGTCTAGAAATGCGATAAAGCCACAACATCTGGCGTTACATTCCGTAATTAGTTTGCATATTATGCAGCAGAATACTGCACAGAAAAAGGCATTTGATACCTTTGATCTCATTGATATAAACTCGTTATCTTTAACCAACATCAACTATAATCAACGCCGTACATCTTTTAAAAGATATTTCTCATTTTGTATAAAGGATAACTCGAAAAACACTGGCGTAAAGCTTTTTTTAAACTTTTGAGTATCATATGTTTGAACATCGTAAAAATTGACTGAGATCGCCCCAAACTATACTTTAAAGGAACTTGTTCACAGATTTCGGAACTATTTAATATTCGTCATTGAATGCCTGATCCATGTAACACTAATAGACATTTAGAAAGAACAAAAGAAACAAAAGTTCACCCTCAGGACACGAATTTGTTACCTTTATCGACTTAACCACTCGGTAACTAGGCTTCTTACATTAGATAAGATGTATTTTATACTTTATTTAAGCCACCCACGTATTGTAACGATATCAAAGGATAACAACAGAAGCAGTCCAAAGTATTCAAGTGTTTTTTCCCATTTCTAATGATGATTACTCATGAACAAAAATGTCTAAATAATAAGTTTTATTTTGCTATCTGGTGTACAGTGTTCTTTTAATTTTTGAAACTGTGAAACAAAGTTTAAAATTGCTATTTTTTTAACGATTTAGTGGACGAGTATCTTTAAAGCAAATTAACTTGCGGTGGGCATTTCTGACAAAAAATGTCTTGTTTATACCATCCTTATTTGCATGTGTCTTATGTTACGTTAACACACGCAAACATGTTGAAAATAATATAAAGATTCGTGAGGTAATTTTCACCACTTTATGGCATAATAGGTGATACGAGTCAGTTTACATACTTTTCTCATAACGGGTTTTCTACAGTTGATTGCATGGTTTGCCATGAACGAAATTGCATACTTATTAAAGAACTTGTGGTACACGTTTATAATGCATTCAGTGACCATTTACATTATATTGTTTAAATGAAACGATTTGTTGGGTAACCAATCGGGTATTATTAGCAACCTACCTTTGTTTAACAGAATTATAAACGATTTAGATTGTTCAAGTTGTGACTCTATAAATAATGCGTTAAATTATTTACTGATGTGATACGCAATGTTGCTGATCGTTTATTTTTGAAAAAATATTTAATAACCAATACCTCAAAATTTTAACAGTGTAGCGCTGTAAGGCATGTCAATTGGTTTGATGTGGAATGTAAAATGGCACAAGGACACTATGTTTCTCTCTTAAAACAATTCAATTGTAAAAGGTGAGAAGACAATAGACTTTAATTGTTAAAAAGTATAAAAAATATTACAAAAAAAAATATAAATACAAAGAAAACATCGCTATTTTAGGAATAAGGCCAATGAGATTAAACGATTTAAAAATGGTAAAGCAAAAGAATTTTGGGAAAAAAAATCATTCAAATAATCAAACTAAATACCAAAATATCTATTTGGATGCCTGAAAAAAAAATCTCTGATATAAGTTATGGTTTGTTTGATTATATTCATGATGAGGCTGAACATTTTTTAGTACTCATAATTTTAATGTGCCGAATTCGCGTTTCCCCGAACTAGATCTGCCTATTCGGATTCAGAAAAGGGCGCTCAACAAATGATGCTTCATACATTTCCATGTCATTGGTTCATAAAAATATGTAAATGAAAATACAAGACTTAATGTTGTATGCTTTGACATGATGAAATGCTTTGCTACAGTTTATCGAAATGCATTATGGCTTAAAATATACAAAGCGGGTATAGAAGGTAAATTGCTAAGAATAATAAAAAATAAACTCGGAATATTTTTAATTTTCTGTAGGTTAACGGAAGTGGAGGTGATGTCCTCTTTGTTGTTCTCTCTATTTGTACAGGACTTCGAATTGTTCTTACAGAATGAATTCTCTTCCGGTCTTAGTATTGATTACATTGTATTGATATTGTTGCTATTCGCAAATGATACAGTCATAATCGGTAAATCGCCCAGGGAAGTGCAGAAACAATTGGATCTTTAATAAAATTATTGTAAATGCTGTGGATTAAAGGTAAATACTGATTAACAAAAAATGGTGAAGATTATTTCAATCTGAAATATGGACATTTAAAGGTTAGAAACTAGAAGTAGTAAATGATTTTAATAATTTGGGAACCGTGTTTAATTGTACTGAACATTTTTAGTTAAATCAAGAATATAAATGTGGAATTTTCGAATGTGAGATATGGGTTACAGCAAAGTTAATGGAATGGAAAGGATACACTAAAAGGTCTATAAACGATTGTTAAACGCTTTCTTAAAGCAAAATGTATGTAATGCCGCAGTGTACGGCGAGTTTACGTAATTTGCTTAGATTTATTACCTTAATCATCACAAAGCTTCAACTTTGAGTCTTCCACTTAGAATTAAACTGGCTGGCCGAAATATACCACGACAGGAACGTAAATGCCTTTGTTGTGACGAATGAGATGTTGAAGATAAGTTACATTTTGTTTGTAAATGTCCTTTATACGCTCATATTAGAAGAAACTACCTAAAGAAATGTTATAACGTTAGACACTCTGTTGATAAATACCACCATTTGCTGAATACAACAAATCAAGTTGAACTTATCAAATTAGCCAAATTTGTAAAAGAAGTTCCGATTAAAAACAATAATATTCCTAATAATGTTACTTAACTTCAAACAGTAATTCTCAATATATGACAAGTATTTTACCTAACCTTTTCGTATCCGTACATCTGTGTGACATAATTGTATGTGAAATATCTAGTGTTAAGATGATGTACACTGTGAAAGTTTGAATACATATTTGTATTGTCTTGTATTTATGTTAAAACGGATCCATTTGAACAGAACATTAAATATAAATCAAAAATCATTTTATCTTTCCCTTTTAAATAATGTATTCATACCGCAACAAACGTCAAAATTTGCATGAGCTAAGGATATTCACCGTTTATTCCCGCGTTTTTGTTCAGTTGCGTTTAGAAATAACTTACATATCTTGGTTTCTGTGCACGACTTGATAACGTTAAAGCGATAATTTGAGGGAAGGTAATATCGGAGATAACGGAGTAATGGTTTAAATATAACACAACCAATAAGTATGCTCATTAGTGAACTTATTTTAAACATGTTTTCGGGACCAAAGCTATAATTACAGGTAGACCACGTATTCTGAGTTTCGTTATGATTTCGCAAATAATTTATACTTCTCGAGTGTCCGTAAACTTTTAATTTAATTTCACATCATGACTAAGTGTTTAACCCCATGTAATCCAGTTTTGAAATAAGCGGAGATATCATTTCAACAACAGTTCTTTATAACTTGATCAATAACACCAACTGTTCAATAAATGCGTCTTCTAAAACTTAAATAAACTAATTTAACATAACAAATTTAAAATATTAACCGCCTTGACCCGATTTCGTACTCGTCCGAGATATCTTTTGGGAAAAATATCTGACCAAGTTTCAAGAAAACTAGGCAGTGAGTTTGGCCCATAAATTCTGATCACTAGTTATTTCGGTTAAAAAAAAAAATCATAGCCCGAGAAAGTTTGGTAATTAGAATAGATGAACAATACACAGTATGAGCGTTGCAAACAAATTGCAAGTATTGATTTATACAGTTTCAATGCTATTTCATGCATGTAAACGTAGACTTAGAATTGTGAACAGCTTCACACAATTTCTAAATAGGAGTACATTAGATAATAATGTTACCAAAATTATTCTCCAATTTTACTTAGCAATCGATTTGTTTTACATTACTATACTAAGATTCTAATTAAGCCAAAATAGTATTGGTTAAAAATCTGTTAACCATGTTTAAATGGGTATTTTCACGTTTTGGTAAATTGACAAAATTAAAAAAAATGTTGAGATTCGCAAATTTTCGTTGTAATAATGATATTTGTGAAACAGTAATAATGAACATTTACCATGCTATAAAATATCCATTACCTGCATCTTTTTACGATTTAAAAACCCGAAATATATAAAGCGTGGCAATGCGAAACGATTTAATAATTTGAAATGTTCTGTTGTTGTCGTTATATTGTGTGATACTACGAGGATTGCTTATATAAAGTATAAAATACATCACTAACTGTATGAGCACGGATTGACGAATTGTCTAAGCAAAATACTTTTACTCCAGGGGTCAGTGATTCGAGCCCAGTTGAGGGTTACTCTTTTGTTTCTTTAATTTTATTCTTGTTTTTTTACTGAAGCTTTTTAGATCTTATGTTTTCATTTATCAATAAAGCATTTTATGACAAACTTCAATACATGCCAAAATCTGTGAAAAGGCATCTAGTCTAAACGAGCTTTTTTCTAACATTTGACAAAGTGAACTTATTTTGCATTCGAATTTCTGTTCAGTTCTGGGCAAATTTCATGAGGATAACGCTATTACGTGTCCTCTTAAGTGTCCAAAAGCATATGCATGAATTTCATATATTGATCTGACTTTTATCATTTAAATTGATTGAATGCGAATGATTAAGGTTTTACACTATCTGCATATTGATTTGATTAAACAGTTAACGACTGTAGAAATAAGGCCCTTGAATTTATTTTATGCTCATTCAATTCAAACCGATTTCACATTTTTCAAGTCCAATGTAAAACGCATCTGAAACAGGGTTTGGTATTAGGGTATTAACGAACGCCTTTTGTCAAACTAATAAAGCATGACAGTATCATTAATTATTTAATAAGTCACAACAACATATGATGGGTATGGCCCGCATAAAACATACACAAAATGAAAAAATAAAATAAACCACAAATTATTTACCGAAAATATCACACATTACATGCCTTATGCACCTTTCTCGTTTTGACCTGAAATTGTTTTGATTCATATTGTGTAAACCTTTCTAAGCACTCAATTACACCGGCGTTATATTTTATACTTTTATAAATTTTTACCAATAAATTATGATTGTAATCCTTATTTGAGTGACCATGACCTTCAAAATTCCCAGCCTGTGTGGTCTGATGTACGGCCAGGATCGTTTTGGTGGCGTCTATCACATTGTACTTCACTTTCCTTGAATTATACACAAGCCAATTGTCATAAGCTCTCCTACCTATCACAACCTCCGGGACCTCTTTCCATGGAAACGATGGCGGAGTAATAAAGAAGTCTTCTGCCCATCCCGTAAAAAGTTTGCCTCTACTTTTTGAAATGCAAGTAACATTAGCCCAGTCTGATCCCTCGTCTAAGGTGACGTTTTCGACATTTGTTCTTTGTCCAACAATTAGAATAGGCTTGCTCAAATCCTCCGTTGTTGAGTTAATAATCTGAGCCAACGTGTGAATTAATGTTTCAGTGAAAAGTATGTCACCGTTACTAAAAGCATAAAATGACGTATTAAAAAGGTTCATGACGTCACGATACATGTACTTAAGCACAGGAATTCCGTCTGCTGCAACAGCTGAAAGTGGCAACGCAGTGACGCCCGCCTGATTGCACTCGTTAATAACTGAGCTCTCGTTAGTGAAAACCACGGGAATCACGTAAGGGTGCAATAACCGCCAGTTAATGAGGGTCAGATTATGAACGAGATTTTTTTCTGGATTTGCATTCCATGAGGTAAATAGTGTTAGCAATGGTAATGTTGAGTTGGAGAGAATACGAAATTTGAACATTTCCAGGAGAGTGTTGTCGACGTTTTCTAGGATCAGCGGTGTCGTTTCTAGCGCAGTCGTAGACGGGGCATTCAATGCGGCATGGTTAGTCCCATTTAAAACTAAAACTTCCGGTGCTTTATCCGTCTCCTCGAGAAGCTTGAGGTAGTAGGACACGGATCCGAACTGGTTGTGCCACACCGACTGTAAGAAGACATAGACGAACGTTTCAATAACCGCGGTTGTTTTAATTAAAGAACGTTTTTAGCAATCGAGTATGTAGCATAAGCGACCATATAAACCGGCTCTACAGTTTAAAACAAAGTTTAAATTACCACTAGAAATCACAAATAAGTGATTTGACATTGACAATTAATTTTGCAACTTGCTCGTGAAGTAGAGGGCATAGTATGCGATTTTTGGGGTTTTCCGATATGTTATTGTTCTTTATAAACACCTAGATTCAAGCCAATATCGGATAATTTGATCATTAAAGCATTGCTAGCATTTTTCAGCGATTTCTTTTATTCCAGTTTGAGTAAACTTTATTTCATACCGAATTCAATAAATGTACTAATCAAACTTCATATTTAGAATAGTTTTTAATAATTACAGTTATGAAAAAGTGACTACTTAAAATGAGCCTGACCAGAGGTTCGTACCCAGGATCGTTAGAAGCAAATATATTTTTACCGTCGTTTTGCTACAATGTTAACAAATTATTTAAATAACATTACTAACGACAAAATGACTTCAATATGGCCTTAGAATCACTTACTTGAAGGTCTCCTTCCACTACTTTGTACACGGAGTTTCCCCGTATAGCCCGTAAGCCATCGAAGGTGTTCGAGTACAAATAGAAGTAGACGGAGAGACTTGCCAGGATAAGAAGCAATATCCGCCAAACTGAGGATTTGTCGTTGCATGCCGACATTATTGAGCCCTGAAATGAAAATAAAACTTTGAGTGCAATATATAATCATGCATTTAGATACTTAAAATACAGGGTCTGTGTGAGTTTGAATTTCATTTTATCAAATGCAATACCCTGGTTTCCATGTAAAATATCCATTACGAATATTTTTGTCTATCACAAGTGATTTATACTTTTTAAGCGTTTTCATTGGCTTATTTTCGTTCGATTTACCAATCGCATTTTGTTAGATTGCTGAAATGACGTTGCAACGTAAAATGACGTCACGAAATGTAAACAACATAATATGGGAGTTATCATTATGTTTGCGTAAATATTTATTTTATTTAATCGTTTAAAAGCATGTGATAAAAAAAGATCTGACACTCATTGTCATCTCATACCAAATTTTATTAAACTCGTCCAGGAAATTCGTTAGTAAGCTCGCAAAAGGCTCGCTTACTAACAAAATTCCTGAACTCGTTTAATAAGATATGGTACGATATGACAACTCGTGCTTGATACTATATATAGAAGTTTATCTTGCAATGACAGTTGAAACCCTAAATTACTTTATACAGATAGTACTTAGTGTGAGTTTAAAACGTACATCTTTAATAATTCACGTTTTCCGAATATGTTCTTTGGTAGTTTATATATTCGATAGTAAGTTAATTAAAAAGAAATAACAGAACAGTTTTGTTATGTTCTGTTCGTCTATAATGTTAATTGAAATATATTTTGTTCTATCCCATATAATGCATACTTAGGACATTACCAAAAATAAGTTGAAATAAACTAGCCGGGGACTATGGTGAGACAAGCCGATGACTTTTATGATTGTGTTGTTGTTATCCCCACGCTTTTTGAAAAAAAGGTGGGGATATTGTGGTTATCTCCGCCGTCCGTCCGTCCGTCCGTCTGTCTGTCTGTCCGTCCGTCCTGGCCACTATCTCCTCCTACACTAAAAGCACTAGAACCTTGAAACTTACACACATGGTAGCTATGAGCATATGTGCGACCCTGCACTATTTGGAATTTTGATCTG